>NW_028188134.1:0-23000 GCF_964204655.1 Triturus cristatus | reverse complement strand
AATTCCTCCATTTTAGATGGATAGGTCTAAGGCAGCCGTGAATACCTTAAAAATCCTTACAGGGTTTCTAGTACTGGATCTCAGCAACGCATTACAATTACACCTCACGCAAATTCACCTGTGTGAATCCTTGCAGCTTCCACTCAGTTGTCACTGCCCTGGTATTTAGCTACGCAATCGAGCGGTCTCAGAAAGTTCTCACTAAAGCCTGCAGAAATTCTAACAGCACAGTTTCTCTTTGTGTGAGATTGGCAAGGAATGGACGAATGAAATTCCAACACACTGTGATCAGTTATGGGATCAATGAAACACCTCTAAAATGTACTCTGTCTTTAAATTTTTGAGTGTACTTGCCTTCCAGAGCTGATCTTGTCAATCACTGTCCCACTGCTGTTAGGTTCCTGGTAATCAATGGTAGGGCCACAGCAAAGTGCCAGTTTCTAAAGCACCAGCCTCTTGTTAGTAGTCCTATGGTACCACAAGGGTACGGTAGTCCCACAGATCTAGGAATCAGTTCCGGGCCAATACTCACAATCTTCAATACTGGTGGTGGGACATTTCAGTGCCATTCAGTGCCATAGCTTCAGATTGCTGCACACACCCATCCCCTATCAATACTTCCCAAGAAAAGCACAAAACACGATCAGGATGAGGATGAGGCCCTGCCATGGATATGTTTAAGCCAAGATGAAATATAAAAATTTCAAAGCCATCTCTTATAATGAGGCATCACTTCCCACACCATCTGCTGGTCCATGCCAGCTCAGGAACGGCCACCACACTAAACTCTGAAGGGGGAGCTGTGCCAATGCTTTGCCATTGGGAAGCTATCACGGGGGTCAAGAATTACCGCCTCATTTTCTAACAGGATAAAGGGAAGTTGCTTACAACTTAATACCAATAAATACCAAAATGCTCTTCTTCAGAAAGGACCAATACATACAGTACCAGGCTTGGTGGACATCTGAATTTGAAGATCCCCAAATACCAATGTAGTCAGCTAGAAATCTTGATGTTAAATTTGACATTGATCTCTCATTTAGCACACAAACACCTGCTGTCTCAGTGTACTGCTTCACCCAACTACATGCCCTCAAAAAGGTGCTGGACTTGCTCCCCCCCCCCCCCCCCCGTGCTTCGCACAAAGAACTGTTGCATGCACTTAATACATCACAATTTGACTATGCAAATTTGCTGGGGGCTCCCAAACAACTACTACTGAAACATCCGCTGGTTGAAAATGCGGCTGCTGTCCCCAATCTGAACATTCCATGTCATCAGCCTACCTCCACTCATCTACGGAGGCTCCATTGCCTCCCTGTACATAAGAGATTTTAATTCACTTGTTATCATTCAACTAAAAGTAAGCGAGGGCACACTCTAGTCTCCTGAATTATAAAAAAAAAAACACAATGCCCCTCATTTGACCTTTTCATACTCTAATAAATTTTGAAATAATTGGAAAGTTCATAACATGATTATGCAGCATGTATTCAAAAATGTAAAATGTGGCAGCCGCAGCGCCGCCTGCCTTAGACAGTAACCCATTGCCAGGATTCGGAATGCGCTCCCTGCCTTGTGCCAGCCAATACCTAATGCGCTCTCTCACACACACTGACATGACAGACACGCACGCCACGGACAAACACACTGTCTTTTTCTCTCTTCTAACAATCCTCGGCCCCTGTCCGCAGAAACTGATGCAGTGCAATTTTCTCTCTTTGCCCCCTCTGCACGGGACTCTTTTCACAGTGGCGGGGGGTAGGGGGCTGCTATCCATGTTGAGTCAGTGACGTCACGGGGTTTTGAAACATCCCAGTGTTAAGCGCGCAGTTTAGTAACCGAGCCGAGGCCCTAGGGACTGATGGTGATGAAGCGCGAGACCCGGGGTGCACTTTGGTGCACATTTATTCATTGATTTGTCCCATGGATATGACTGAAATAGGGTGTCCTAGCCGCCTGCCTTAAGCTGTAGTAACCCATCGCCAGGGATGCCCTCCCTTGTGCAAGCCAACCCTCGATGCTCTCACACAGGCACGCATGCAGACACTCACGAACACGCACACGCACCCCCCCCCCTCCCCCCCACACACACACAATCTTTTTCTCTCTTCTAACAGTCTAACTCCTGTCTTTTAACTGCATACATTCAACAGGCACTGCCAGTAAGATTCTAAAATGGCTCTGGCTGGCCATCCGATCAGATAACAGTCATGCAAGTTATGCGACGGCAGGGCTTTCATCGAAGTGCTGTAAAAGCTAACCTCTGTCTCTAAATTGCACACTGACAGCATACAGACATCCATGTATGATTCAGCAATGAATGAACCCCCCAAGATTCCTTATTAAATGTTAGCTGAGCTGCAGAAGCATTTTTAGGGGCTAATTGATATTTAATGAACCTGTTAAAAGTAATTATATTTCACACAAAGAAAATGACTATCAATGTGCTAATAAGAGTACTATCCAATTAGTGTTTACATCATTATATGACATTGTGTATTGTGCGCATGCTAAGCACTGCAATCCATCGATTCGAATACAGATCACAACAACCCCAGTAACCAACACCACAAATGTTTAATTAAGGAAAACTGCCAGCAGGGCCTAGCCTCAGAAACATAATATGCCTTGTAGTAGATAGATATGTTTCTGACGCAAGGCCCTGACTTCATGCCACAATCCTTAAAAATGTTCTTTTAGAGGAGAACAGTACCTCAGGCTCACAGCCTCACACATAGGAGAAATGGGAGGGCGTCACAGACATTTGCATTACTATTAGTGAGCTGCTGTTGTGTTGCAATATTGAAAACACACGTCACTACCCATGAATATTTATAGATGTTAACACATTTAGAGTTTTGGACGATTGGCTGTGCAGTACTGTCAGTGACCTGATCAAATAGGGCATTAAACATCGGAAACTGGCTCATATATTCAAAGCTTACTGTCAGCACTGACCCCTAGGCCCGCTTCCAGCATGTGAAAAAGTGCGTGTGCAGCCATTCACTGGGTGAAGGTCTGCGTCTGCGATGTGGTCTGCCTGCCATGATTGACGGCTGTAGTGATGCTGGAACAATTTTAAGAGTGGTGCCAACGTTGCATGACTGACTGAAATCATAGGGTTTGTGAAAATCACAAAGAATAAGCGTTTATAATTAATGTATTTTGTTACTACTACTACTAATTATGTTCTATTCTTCTTTTCAGCATCAGGGAAAGGATAATTTTGGGACAAAGTACAACAGGGACCTGGTCCTGGACCTGTACAGAACCCAACCTACTTTGCTGCTCTTGCACCCCCACAACACAACAACTCCAGTGTTTAAGGTAAGGAAACTGATGCTACATTTTTTTACATGGTAGTTAAAAGCTATATAAGTGGTCTACATGCTGGATCGGGTGGGTGCACATCAGGATCAATTTGAGGCATGGAACTGTGTAATCAGTATTAAAAGATGGATCGGAATGTTCCGAGTTCCATTGAACACAATGAAGTGGTTCAGGGATTGTAATGGCAGGTGTAAGCTTTCAGCTCCAACTTCCCATTGTTTGTTTTTCTGTTCCTCCCTTTTTGATGTAGAACCCTCAGTGGGTGTACTGTAACAATAGCTTTATAGCCCAGCTGCCTTTGGCTATACCAGTTGTTAAAGGCCCTCTCCCATGCCTTGTAATAGGTCCTCACCTGTCGCACGAGATATGTCTGCTTCAGGGCCTTGAGCAACTAGTATGGCACACAGAGGCAGCAGGGTATAAGGCAGTATTTTTAAAAATTAAGTTGGGCAAAGGGGAGCTGTTGTAGATATATTGCAAATATATGTATTTATAGAGAAATTTGATGTTTTTGCACCACACCTTATACATTGTAGTTTGATTATTGACAGGTAAATGTGATATTGGTAAGACACCATGAATACAGTAGAAGAAATACTTGCAAGGCCATTCGTTCGACTGAGCCTTGAAGAAAAACTAACTGTAAAATGATTAGGACCTGACCGGCCTGACCTACAACTACAACAAACATCTCAAGACAGAGGGAAGACTTACAAACGTACATTCTCAAACACCTGGTACACAAAAGATGATTGGCTTACAGGGTCTACTTTAACAAATACTCTGTACTGCATCCCCTGCTTGCTGTTTGGTGGTGAGGTTCCTTGGACAAAAAAAAGAGTAATAGACTTGAAGCATTTGTCAGATAAAGTAAAGAAGCATGCACACACAAGAATCCATATGGAGAATCTGACGAGACTGGGAGTGTTGGGAGACATGCCGATTGAAGCCTGCATAAGCGATGCGTACTGCAAAACTATACAGAAGCACAATGAAGCAGTTGATAGGAATAGACAGATATTGTCAAAAATAATTGATTGCATTTGTTTTTGTGGTGCTTTTGAACTGGCATTGCGAGGCCATGATGAATCTGAAAGTTCATCAAATCCTGGAATATTCAGAGGCCATGTGGATTTAATAGCAAGCATAGACCATGAAATGGAAGCACATTTAGAAAGAGCTACAGTCTTTAAAGGCACCTCTAAAACGATACAAAATGAACTCCTTGAGTGTGTGCTAGAAATTATGAGAAGCCATATTGTCCAACAGATCAAAAACACAGACTTTGTGGCTATTCAGGCTGATGACACCACTGATGTGGCCACAAAAACACAGTGCGTGTTAGTCTTTCGGTACCTTGACAACAACAGTAAAGTTGTGGAGAGGTTCTATGGTTTCACACATTTAAGAGACTCTAGTGCAGAAACAATTACTTCAGCTATACTGTGTGAACTGAACTTGATTTTTCCAGAGCAGCCTCAAAAACAAAAACTTATTGCACAAAGCTATGATGGTGTGTCAGTAATGAGTGGAAGCCTTGGAGGAGTACAGAAAAAATTTAGAGATGTGTACCCTACTGCCCATTATGTGCACTGTTACGCCCACCAACTTAATCTTATTATACAACAGGCTGTAGCAAAGATCTCTGAGGCACAAATTTTCTTTTTGGATGTAGGAGGCATGGCAGCATTCTTTTCACGTTCCCCCAAAAGAACGGAAGTATTTCAGGAAATTGTGGCCAAAAGGCTTCCAAGGGGACCTACAACTCGTTGGAACTTTCACATACGTACAATCAGGCTAATATTCCAATATAGGGAGGATCTGGAGAAATGTTTTGACGCCATAGAAGCCAATCCTGACTTTGAATACAGAAGTCGAAATGAAGCCCGTGGCTTTGCTAGAACACTACAAGACAGAGAGTTTCAGTTATTTCTGTTTCTATTTCATGAAATAATGCGCCCTGTCGACACATTATACAACCAGTTACAAGCACGAGCTATAGATACTGTCTCTGTGCAAAGAGATACCAGTATGTTTGTCACAGCCGTGAGCAAAGTGAGAGATGGGGTTGACAATTTAGACAGCAGACTGCCAAAGGATTCTACTTTCTCAAACCGCAGGAAAAACATCAGCAGTCTGGTCCGAACTGTAAAGGAGATATGTGACATTATAATTGTGCATGCACGGGAACGTTTTGCTTTTACAAAACATTTGGTGAGTGCCTCATTACTGCAAAGTGATCAGTTTGCAAATTATGATCATTCCTTCCCTGAGCAAGCTCTGAAAGAGGCTGTGGAAGCTTATCCTATGCTCAACAAAGAGGATCTGAAAACTGAGTTGACTACTGTACGGAATGCATGTGTATCGAGAGGCCACTGGTGCCATTTCTTTGCTGGCTTAAATTCAGAAGCTTAATATGGAACAGTCACTTACAGAGACAGTGACTTTACTAAAAATAGTCATTACCACTCCTATGACAACAGCAGAGTCGGAACTATGTTTTTCCACTTTGAGCAGAATTAAGACATTCCTGAGGAACACCATGAATGAGGAAACACTGAATGCTTTGGCAATGCTCTCTATAGAGAGAGACCTTGTCAAAAGAATCCCAGACTTTAATGTTCAAGTTATTGAGAAGTTTTCTGCTATTAAAGACAGACGTGCTGATTTTGTCTACAGAAAGTGAACAATAAGTTAATCCTAACATTTCTTCTTGAATGCTTCTAGTTTGTTACCTGTTTAGTTGTTTGTTTGCAGTTTAAATTAAAAAAACCTGTGCGGTTCTCAGCTTTGTATCTTGAAGTCTGTTATGAAGCTTTGTGTCTATACTGAATAAGCAGCTAGCATGTTGTTATATGACATCCCTTTAATATAATAACTGCACTTTCACAATTGCTTTATTAGCCTTCTTGCTTCTCAAATTTGCTTGAAAATGCACCATTTGCCCACTCATTTTTCAAAATTTTCTCGTGGGGAGAACACCCCGAACCTCCCTTGAATTGGTTGGGCTCGCTCGCTACGCTCACTCGCCACGGTGCTCTCACACGGAAAGTTTCGCCTCACCACTTTCAAATCTCACCAGTCACCACTGATCACACTGTAAGTGTTTATAAGTCAGGTCAGACATAGGGTGAGGAGGAACAGTCCGAGCAGCGTTGTTTTTTTTATTTTATCCACTTCCCTTTTCCCCGGGGTGCTCCCTTACGCAGTAATGTTCATTGCTCTGTGGGAGGTTGCACTCAGGGTAGGTGGGGGGCTCCTCACCAGCCATCGTCCCGCTGGCCGATACTCAAGGTTAGTGGCATCTTTCTTATCTAGTGCTACTGACACATCACGACAGTAAATGTTTCACCTCATTAGTATGAGATTAAAACCCAAATACAGCAAAAAGCAACAGAAAGTGGAACAGTCATGGTTTCGCAGCAACACGGTGAATTTTTAGTAACCTTTCATCCATTTGAGCTAGAAACAAAAAAGATGTACAGATTATGCAGCAGATGTAGGGTTTTGTGGTAAATGCAGCAAATAAATAATTATGCAGAAAATGCTGCAGCAATAAAATCGCATAATTCCAGTGGCCCTGAGTATAGGCTGCAATTTCAGTGAAATAGCTCAGGAGGTTGAGGGTTTTGCTGCAGTGAACTGTGTATAGCCTGAAGGTCCCAATGGCAGTCAGTGATTTCAGTGAAATCGTACGTGGGAAAGGGTATAATCAACAATATTATTATTTTTAAGTATTTCATATCGCATGTTGAAAAGCAGACATTTTATGGATAACATTTTTGTTCGCATGGACCTCTCATACCTGAGGTGTCGGACATCAAACAGCAGAGTGTATGCTGTGAGCGGTATGGTTGAACATGATCATAAAAGCAGAAAATGCTGTTCGAGGAGTGCAACATGTTATTGGAACATTAGTAGACAGGGCACCCATGTTTCTATGTTTATATTATATATACAATTTAAGGTGGAGTAGTTTTTTCAGAATCATGCAATTTTTTGGTTACACATGAATCCATCTTTTCAGGGTCCCAAGTCAAAATGAGTAATTAAAAGTCATTTAAATTGGGCAACAATCATGCGCCCAGAAACTCGTAGGGGCATCTGTGCTCTCTGCAAATCCCGCTCTTCATCGTCATCGTGACTGATATTCAGTTTCAGAGGTAATGTAGGTCTGAGTCAGCCTTTGTCATGCTGAAGAAGGCAAGCTTGGAAACAAGAACACCAATTCAAGGCCAGAAGTATAAGAAAGCATATTTACCCCACCCCTCAAAAATGCCCCTTCGGCACCCACCATAGCCCAGGAGCTAGAACTTGGCAGTACTGAAATTAAGCATATCCGTAGGCCTGTATCGGGCAGGAAGAAGCTACGGGAAGCTGCCAAGTACCCAGAGGCTGTGTGTCACAACTTCCGCCTGTTCTGTTTTTTCACTCATTAGCATTGTCTGGCGTGTTAGTTCATGTGTACAGTGGGAAAAGTAAATTCTGCATTCTGTTTGCTAAACATCCAGAACTAATTAGAGGTACTACGTAGTTTACATGACACTTTGAAACTCTAAACTGCAGACTCTTGTTACAGCCCATTGGTAAGCACTGAAAGTAAGGGACTTTTGCTTTCTCCTGTAAAGAACCACACATTTTCAGTTGTAAAACTGCCTGCATGCTTTGTACCTCAAGGAAAAATAATTTCCCTAGCAGGTTTAAGTGTGTTCCATTTTTTACTTTAATGGAATTCCCATTGTCCCTCTACAGGACTTGATGTATTGATGGGTATTGCAACTTCAAAACCTGTAATCAGAGCTATTTTAAGGAATTATGGGGCCCCAGCATAGCGATTTTTTTGGGGGGGCCCCTATTCAGAACAAAACACACAGCTGTGGGTATAGGGTTTGTTTTTACTTCTGCTTATTACCAGTGCACAAACTATAGGGAATGTAGGAAGGTGGAATCTGACTGCATAGTTACCCCCACTTTTTCCCCGGTGTTTTGCTGGTTTCTGACTAGTCTGACTGGGATTCTGCTAATCAGGACCCCAGTTTATCTGCTTTCTCCCTAAAATGGTCGTGCCTGTACTTTAGGTAAACCCCAGATTGGATTCTGGGGTACCCTTATCAGTCCCTAGTATATGGTATATTACGTACCCAGGGCATAGGTACCCCAGAGGCCTCCCAGGGGCTACTGCATGTATTATGCCACCCCTGAGAGACCATTCAAAATGACACCAGAGGTCTGCTACATCCGCCTGTGTAAGGTGGTGCATGCACCCCTTACTTACATATAGGTTCACTATATCTATCCTAATCACTGCACATATAAACCTACCAGTCACCACTATGGCAGGCCTTATCAATCCTGAAGGCAGGGTGTTGGGTTTCATGTTAGAGGGAGCCCATGCATGAGCAGAGCCCCTCTTCAGCCTTCAGAACCCATATTCCGGGGTTGTCTATGATGCAGCCAACCATATATATTTAAGTGCATTATAACCTTGCCGTAAATGCTAACTTTAAAACGGCTGCATGGAAACATGTCGCGTTTGGTGTCAAACACCTTGGAATCATACCTCCACACCAGTAACTTGTGTGGGAGGTATGATTCCACCCTACTAGAGGGAGAAATTTGACAACACCGGTACACCCGGTACCAGCTTACAGACCCTGGCATCACAAAATGGATGCTGGAAGCCACAGACACAAGTCTGCCCTCCTGCTGCTGGATGAAACTCCGGCAGGGGAAGGTTTGACAATAGGTTTCCTGTCACAGGCTGTATTGGGGCTGGGTGGGTGCACTCTGAGAGTGCTTTGATGTCTGCACTGGGGGCACATTTGGTGTCCCTGTGCATAATCCAGCTCAAACTGGTTGCAGGGGCTATCAGCCCCTGCTCTGGCACGAAACTGGACAAAGGACATGGGTGTAGCCACCCCTCTGTCCTGACCCTCCCATAGGTGGGTCCCCAGAGTTTGTCCCACCCCTTCCTTGGGTATAAAGTAGGAACCCTTGACTACAGGACTTTAGATTTTACCTGGACTAAACTCTGCTACAGAAACCAAGTACTTAGACAATCTGCACAACGCTGGATGACTGAAGAATCTCCCTTTCTCCCTTGGAGTAAAGGAGTTACTCCCCTGCAAGGCAGGCACCTTAAACGCAGCTGACCGGTTTGCATCTCAAAGCTCCTGTAGACTCCGAAGATTTCTGCAACACAGGATGTGGGTTCCCAAGTGTCCCTGAGGTTGTCTAGTGCTCTCAGCAAACCTGAGACCAGCATCCCTTGTGGGGACCACGCAACCTGCACCCCTGGACACCATGTCTATTTGAAGCAGCATATGCTTTACGCCAATCCCTGAGGCTGTGCTTTAGGCTACTTGTAGTCCTCACCCTGAGCAGTAATTCCACCAAAGATTTCCAGCTTACACTCCACGAGTGTTCAGTGGGATGGTATTTTGTGATTCAGCTTGAGGTCCCTTCGCGATCCCTGGTCCGTTGGCCTGTGGGTCCCTGTGTAGACAACTTTAACTTTCAGTGGGCTTTCCTGGTTTCTCCAGACGTGCCCTGACTCTCCATCACTTGGGGAGTCCCCAGGACCTTGCTGGTCCTCACCGAAGTATCTTTTCTCTGACCGCGTGGGTTGCAGTTGCCAAGGCTTGTTGGTGTTCAATCCGGACACTGACCCCCCAGCACTTGACATCTTTTGTGGGACAGCTCGACTCCAGACTTTGGTCATCATCGACTTCTTCTGGTCCCCGTAGCTGCAGAGTCAAGCTTCACCTCTTTCCACCTGAAACACCCGACATCGGTGGGCATTTGTCTATCATGCCCCTGGTCACTGTGAAGTGACCCAGACTCTGTCCCCTCTGCTTTCAGGTTCTTCTCAGCTCCGATCCAGGCTTGGATCACACCGGACACTTTTCATCTTCCCGGCAGCAGCACTTCTTCGCATCACGCCATTGAAATCAACGAGCGTTTCTGACTCCACTTGACCCCTATGCACCTGGCTCCTCTGGGATAGGTAACACGGGTACCTCAGTACTCTCAAGGGTGCTGGCCTTAGAATCTTCTATGTTCCGAAGGGTTTCCTTGAAGTCCTCTCCTAAGTGTCCTTAATCTTTAAATTTCCAATCGCGACTTTCCCATAGAGTTGTACGGAGCTCGCGTCTGTGTTCTCACAATGCACCCGGCCTCCGTGGGTCACCTGTGTCACTACCTTGGGTGGTTCCTTGGGGTCCCAGGGATTCGACGTGGTCTAGGCACTGTGTCTAGTCAAGTCGGGGTTGTTATACCACTTTCTTAGTATATGGTTTGGTCTCCCCCTGGAGCCCACTGTGTTTTGTACTATTTACTGTCGTTCTAGTGCTTTAATATTGTGTATCTTGTTCTCTAATCTCATAAAGAGGTTAGTAGAGAGTGTTTAGTAATAAATACATATATTTTATATATACCATGTGTGGTTCTCCTTTCATTTGGTCATTCATGAGGTTATAATCTGGTAAACCAAGCTGCTTTACATTCCTTAGAGACTTAGCCTGAAGGCTGCTCTCCATAGCTACCAGTAGGATAGCTTTCAATAAAGGTTTTTTTTAACCTAATCATCAATAAGGGTCGTTTGAACTGGTGCAAGGTGCCCACTTTAATTAGTGGACAGCATATACCAGGCCAACGTCTCACATTGGTGTGCAGCGGTTGGGATTCAAGCTTGCTATTGTTTTACCAGATAATCTCATTGAGTGACTTACTGAAAACCACTAAAGGTACTAGGTACATATAAATCAAGACTAGAATAAAATAAGTTCCACTGAACTTAGAGTTGGGTAAGTCAAGGGTCTAGCCCACCCTTTCTCCAACTCAAGAGAGTTTAGTAGTTCCCACTAGGTTAGGTAGGTGCCACACAACATAACACTAGTTTGTCTTCTAGGCCAGAAGCCAGTGGCTCCTTGTTAGCTAAGCATGACCATCTCTCATTTCAAGAATTGAGAAAAATGTGTGCATATAGAAAGCTGAAGACAGGGAAAAACCCACACACTCAACGCCTCATAGAGGCTTTGCTTTTAGATGACCTCAGAAAGACCCCAGGGTTTGATGAGGCAGGCAAGTTGGTTGGGACAGCAGAAGAGGAAAGGCCAGGAAGTAAAAACTTCTATGACCTGGACTCTGATGCTGGGCAGGAGGATCCTAACCTGGACAATCCACTTCTTCCTGAAGGTGAGGGAGAAGGCCTCAGTGGCCCTCTCTTTACCCCACCTGGAAGGGTTAACAGTTTACCAAGAAGATAAAGATCTCCTTCTCAGGAGTCTAATTATTCTGGTACTTCTGCAGGGACCTCTATTTCTCATAGGACATCTGCTTCTCATAAAAGGGAGTCCTCTTATGAGAAGAAGTGGCAACTGCTTGAGTTTGAGAAAGCTAAGCTCAGAATCAAGAGAGAGCAAATGGCCTTAGATATGGAACCCCTAGAGTTTCAGAGAGCTTCTAAAAAGTTGGAGCTAGAGCCGCTTGGTGGCAGCAACAGTGTCCCTAGAAGTAGAGAACATACTCATGACCATAGGAATCTGAACAAGATTGTCCCTCCCTACCAGAGCGGGGAAGACATCCACAAATGGATAACTGCTCTTGAGAGGGCCTGTAAAGTACAGAGGGTCCCTCAGGAGCAGTGGGCAGCAATCTTGTGGCTCTCCTTTGCAGACAAAGGTAGGGACAAGCTCCTCACTGTTAGAGAAGAGGATGCTGATAATTACAAAGTCTTGAAGAGTGCTCTGATTTATGGGTTTGGCTTAACCACTGAACAATACAGGATTGAGCTCAGAGACACCCAGAAGGCACAGACCCAGGACTGGGTTGACTTTTGTAGATTGTGCTACTAAGGCTCTGGAAGGCTGGATACATGGCAGCAAGATGCATGACTTTTTATGATTGTACAATTTGATTACGAGGAGCAGATCCTTAATAATTGTCAAAACCAGCTTTTACACCAGTACCTGGTGGACTCTGATCTGACCTCTCCCCAAGAATTGGGAAAGAAGGCAGACAAATGGGTCAGAAACAAGGTAAAGCCAAAGATCCAGGGTGGTGACCAGAAGAAAGATTCTTCCAAAAACCAAGTGAAAGGTGGGGATAAATCAAAAGATAAATCCACTACAGGGCCCAAAAGTCCTCTTCTGGTGGTGGGTCCCAAGTTCGTTCCTCCCCTGAAAAGAAACCTTATTTCCATGTCTTTAAGAAGCCTGGCCACTGTAAAAATGACCCCATTTGCCCTAAGGTCAGCAATAAGGAAAATGTTCCACTCAGCACTACTACCACTCCTCCTGGTACTACAAGTGGTAATCCCCCAGTAGTGCACCCAAAACGTTAGGTGGGTTCTCATGGGGAACTGAGGTGGACCATAGATTAGAAAGGTCCCCCTCACAGGCCTCCTCAGTCTGTGATGGTGGCATGGGATTTGCCACTTTTACTCTCAGTCCTAATTCTTTGGGCAAGTACAGACAAGAGCCACTAATAAATGGTCAGAAGGCTGTGGTGATGGAGCAAGGACTCGTATAAAAGAGTCTTGCTCGGAAGCAATTCTCTCAAATAACTCAAAATACTGTATTAAACATGTTTGTAAAGATTAATATGCACCACATTCCATATAATTAGCTTAGAGGAAGCTTCGTATGTGTCTTACTAACAAGTAACCAGAGTGAAACTTAAAATGGCTGCTGACGCGGGAATTTGTACTGCGCATGCGTCAACTGCATCTACGCAGGATGACGGACTAAAGCTTTGAGGGAATTTTGTACTTCTGCGCACTTGCTTCTAAAATGGCGAAGGCTGTGGTGATGGAGCAAGGACTCGTATAAAAGAGACTTGCTCGGAAGCAATCCTCTCAAATAACTCAATACACTGTTTTAAACATGTTTGTAAAGATTAATATGCGCCACATTCTATATAATTAGCTTAGAGGAAACTTGCGTTAACAAGTAACCCGAGTGAAACTTAAAATGGCTGCTAACGCGGGAATTTGCACTGCGCATGCATCAACTGCATCTACGCAGGGTGACGGACTAAAGCTTGGATGGAATTTTGTGCTTCTGCACACTTGCTTGGTGTGATGATCATCCCCCCTTTCCTGTCCAATCAGAATTGGGAGTTTCATAAATTTAAACATTTTGGGGTGGTACATGCCATTAGAAAAGTATAATTGAGGTAGTTTAGTTAGTTAGATAGCTGCTCGTGTTGCTGAGCTGCTGAGAGACCGGGATGCTGTCCGAGAGCTGATCAGATACTGAAGTCAATCTCAGCTTGGGACGGGTCACTGGCCCAAAGAGAGTGGCAGTGTCCCCAAACTTGCCTGTAGATTGCCTGTTGGGTAATGATCTAGAAATTTCAGCCTGGGCTGAAGTTGAATACCAGGCCCATTTATGAATGTTAGGCCTCACTGGTAGAGTTGGTGGGACCCATAGGGCCTCAGCCCAACCCCAGGGACATTTTGGGGTGGTGGAGCCTGAAAGAATGGCCCACTCTACTCCACAAGAGCAGAAGGGTTGAAGAAAAGTCTTCTTTCCCCCAGACTATAGGTAAGGGTCAGCTTCCTCAGGGAACTGATCCTACCCCTAGTGAAGGAACTGCCCCAGAGGTGGTCAGGCCTGGGGACCCTTCCGAGGTGATACTCAGTCTGGAGAAGGTATCCTGCCCCTCTCTACCCTACCTCAATCAGCCTAGGGCTGCAGAGGTCAGAGAGGTCAGTGGACCCCTAAAGGCCCACTGCCCAGAGGAACCCCCCCCCCTCAACAGATTAGCAGCACCCAGTCTAGTAGCCCTAGCCAGGTGAAAATTCCTCAACCCACTGAGGGATGCCTCTTAACATTGAATAGGCACCACCCCCAGATGGACTCTGCAGGGCAAAGGCAAACCTGGGACCAAATGGTTCCAAACCTACCATGTCCCTCCAGTGTTCCAACCAAAGGGACCCAACCTCCAGCTGTAGGCAGCCAGAGGTTGACCCTTAGGGCCAGATACAACTCAGTCATGGAAAGAAAGGCCTCCATGGTGACCAGTGATCTGAGGAAGCTGAGGCCAACTTTATTAGGGTCTCATTTCTCTACTCAGACACCTCACCAGCCTTTTACTTTGCCAAAACACCCTACAGGTAGAAATCCCAACGTTTGGAGACCATCCAATACCCTTAGGGGTAGGGACTGCTTAGTGGACCATAAGACAGGAGGTATCCATGCTAGTGCAGGATCTTCCTTATATGGCCACTTAGTCAATAAAGGCTCAGCTGTACAAGGTTAGCCTTTTCTCGTTTCGTTTGGTGGGGTTATGTAGGAAGGTGGAATCTGACTGCATGGTTACCCCCACTTTTTTTCCTGGTGTTTTGCTGGTTTTTGACTAGTCTGACTGGGATCCTGCTAATCAGGACCCCAGTTTATCTGCTTTCTCCCTAAATTGGTTGTGCCTGTACTTTAGGTACACCCAGATTAGAGTCTGGGGTACCCTTATCAGTCCCTAGTATATGGTATACTATGTACCCAGGGCATAGGTACCCCAGAGGCCTCCCAAGGGCTGCAGCATGTATTCTGCCACCCCTGAGAGACCATTCAAAATGACACCACAGGTCTGCTACAGCAGCCTGTGTAAGGTGTTGCATGCACCCCTTACTTAGATATAGGTTCACTATATCTATCCTAATCACTGCACATATAAACCTACCAGTCACCCCTATGGCAGGCCTTATTAATCCTGAAGGCAGGGTGCTGGGTTTCATGTGAGAGGGTGCCCATGCATGAGCAGAGCCCCTCTGCAGCCTTCGGAACCCATATTCCGGGGTTGTCTGTGATGCAGCCAACCATATATATTTAAGTGTATTATAACCTCGCGGTAAATGCTAACTTTAAAACGGCTGCATGGAAACATGTTGTGTTTGGTGTCAAACACCTTGGAGTCATACCTCCACACCAGTAACTTGTGTGGGAGGTATGATTCCACCCTACTAGAGGGAGAAATATGACAACATCGGTACACCTGGTACCAGCTTTACAGACCCTGGCATCGCAAAATGATGCTGCCAGCCACAGACACATCTGCCCTCCTGCTGCTGGATGCAACTCTGGCAGGGGAAGGTTTGACAATAGGTTTCCTGTCACAGGGAGGTGTGACCACCTCCCAGACAGGCTTTAGTGTATTGGGGCTGGGTGGGTGCACTGGGGGCACATTTGGTATCCCTGTGCATAGTCCAGCTCAAACCGGTTGCAGGGGCTATCAGCCCCTGCTCTGGCGCGAAACTGGACAAAGGACATGGGTGTAGCCACCCCTCTGTCCTGACCCTCCCGTAGGTGGGTCCCCAGAGTTTGTCTCACCCCTTCCTTGGGTATAAAGTAGGAACCCCTGACTACAGGACTTTAGATTTTACCTGGACTAAACTCTGCTACAGAAACCAAGTACTTCGACGATCTGCACAATGCTGGATGACTGAAGAATCTCCCTTGGAGTAAAGGAGTTACTCCCCTGCAAGGCAAGGACCTTAAATGCATTTGACCGGTTTGCATCTCCGAAGCTCCTGAGGACTCCGAAGATTTCTGCAACACAGGAGGTGGGTTCCCAAGTGTCCCGAGGTCAACTAGTGTTCTCATCAAACCGGAGACCCGCATCCCTCGTGGGGACCGTGCAACCCGTACCCCTGGACACCGTGTCTATTTGCAGAAGCATATGCTTTACAGTGATCCCTGAGGCTGTGCTTTGGGCTACTTGTCGTCCTGACCCTGAGCAGTAATTCCACCAAAGATTTATGGCCTACACTCCACGAGTGTTCTGTGGGCTGGTATTTTGTGATTCAGCTTGAGGTTCCTTCGCGATCCCTGGTGTGTTGGCCTGTGGGTCCCTGTGAAGGCAACTTTAACTTTCAGTGGGCTTTCCTGGTTGGTCCAGATGAGCCTCGACTCTCCATCACTTGGGGAGTCCCCAGGACCTTGCTGGTCCTCACCGAAGCATCTTTTCTCTGACCGCGTTGGTTGCAGTTGCCAAGGCTTGTGGTGTTCAATCCGGACACTGACCCCCCCCCCAGCACTCAACATCCTTCGTGGGACAGCTCACCTCCGGACTTGGTCATTGTCGACATCTCCTGGTCCCCGTGGCTGCAGAGTCAAGCTTCACCTCTTCACACCTCTTCACACCCGACATCGGTGGGCATTCGTCTATTGTGCCCCTGGTCACTGTGAAGTTACCCAGACTCTGTCCCCTCTGCTTTCAGGTTCTTTTCAGCTCCGATCCAGGCTTGGATCACACCGGACACTTTTCATCTTCCCGGCAGCAGCACTTCTTCGCATCACGCCATTTAAATCAATTAATGTTTCCGACACCAATTGACCCCCATGCACCCGCCTCGTCTGGGATAGGTAACACGGTTACCTCGGTACTCTCAAGGGTGCTGGCCTTAGAACCTTCTATGTTCCGAAGGGTTTGCTTGAAGTCCTCTCCTAAGTGTCCTTAATCTTTAAATTTCCAACCGCGACTTTCCCATAGAGTTGTACGGAGCTCGCGTCTGTGTTCTCACACTGCACCCGTCCTCCGTGGGTCCCCTGTTCACTACTTTGGGTGGTTCCTTGGGGTCCCAGCGATTCTATGTGCTCTAGGCACTGTGCCTAGTCAAGTCGGGGTTGTTATACCACTTTCTTAGTATATGGTTTAGTCTCCCCCTGGAGTCCACTGTGTATTGTGCTATTTAATGTCATTCTAGTGCTTTAATATTGTGTATCTTGTTCTTTAATCTCATAAAGAGGTTAGTAGAGAGTGTTTAGTAATAAATACATATATTTTATATATACCATGTGTGGTTCTCCTTTCATTTGGTCATTCATGAGGTTATAATCTGGTAAACCAAGCTGCTTTACATTCCTTAGAGACTTTAGATTATAGGCATCCTATAGCATCTGACGTAGCAGGTATATAATTATACTATGGTAGCTTGGTTGATTCAGCACATGACCACTGACAATTTTCAGATAGTTGCTTAGCTATGACTTGGTCCAAATTCTGACTATAGCCAACAGAATGCATACTCATTTCTTATCGGACTTCTCCACTTTTACCACGTTGTGAGAAGTTGGCCTGGCATATGCTGTTCCTAGTTATAGGGACACCTTGCACCAGTCCAATTCGACTCCTATTGATGATAGGTTTAAGACAACCTTTAAAGAAAGCTATCCTAGTGATAGCTGTGGAGAGCAGCCTTCAGGCTAAGTCTTGAAGGAGTGTTAAGCTTATTGTTTTACCATAATAACCTCTTGAATAACCAAATGAAAGAGTAGCCCACACAGGTATATATATAAAATATATGTATTTATTCTAGACAGAATCCCATAGTCACTTTATGTGGCTAGTGGCAAAGTTACACTTTAAACAAGCATTTATAAACACAATAAATAGCACAGAAATCAATGGGCCCCAGGGGGGGACCAAACCATATACTAAAATAGTGGTATAAGAACCACGACAATTCTACAGGCAATGCCTAGGGCATTCAGGATCGCTGGCCCCTTAAGAATCCACCCACAGTTAAGAGAAAGGGGACCCACGGGAGGCGTGTGCAGTGCGAGAAGTTGCTATCAGGATCGCAATGTTAGCCTATGGAGAATGTCGCGGTTGAATAATTAAGGTTTAAGGACACTTCTAACAACAGTACAAAGTTAAGGCTGGAGACTTAAGGCTTTGGAGGGCCCACCACCACGGAAGTACCGAAGTACCACTGTTACCTGCCTTAGGGAAGCCGGGTGCATAGGTCGATTCTGGTGTCGGGTCGCGGGCTGATTTTCTATGGAAAAGGAGTCCAAACTGCTGCTAGCTGGAAGTGTCGTTGAAGTCGTGAAGATTAAAGTTGAAGAAAAGACAAAGAGGAACCTGAAAGCAGAGGGGACAGAGTCTGGGTCACAGCACAGTGACCAGAGAGCTCACAGGAAGGAGCTCGTGGAGGTCGGGTGCTTCAGGTGTGGAAGGTACAGCTGGGCTCTGCAGTCACGGGCTCCGGGAGGCTTCAAGGAAGGCCAGCTTCTGGAGGGCGACTGTCCCACGTCGGCTGAGGGTCGCTGCGGTGTTAGTGTCCCGATTGGATCCACTAAGCATTGGCAACCGCAACCCACGCAAGATGAACAAAGCAGCTGCTGGTGCAGACCCACGAGGTCTGAGGGTGCTCTCCTTTGCAGGGAGCGTAGAGCAGGCCTGGAGCATTCAGGGGAACTCTTAGAAAAGAAGATTGTCCTCCGTCAGGGCCCACAAGTCGAGAGACAAGGGACCGCGGAAGGCAGCAAAATGGAGTGCGTAAAAGGGCTCCCACGGGCCACCGGAGCGGGCCAGGGAGCTGGGAGTCGGCACAAATGCTGCTTGAAGGTTGGCTCAAGAATGGGCCAAAGCACAACTTCCCCACTGGTCGGGGTCGTGTGCTGGACAAGAGGTGGCCGGTGTCTCGGGGTATGCGGGGATCTCGACACCCACGTGGTCCAGGGTGCTCAGACTTGCTGGGCACACTCACAGGACGCTGGGATGCACTGGAGACCCACCTCGAGGTTGCTGGAAGGCGTCGAAGGTCGAGAGAGCAACGAAGTCCCAACCGGGTATCTTGTAGTCTTTTAGGTGCCTGCCAAGCAGGGGGATAACTCCTTTATCCCAAGGGAGATTTCTTCAGTCAGCTGGGCAGCAGCTCGTCGAAGGTCAGTTCTGTGAAGTCCTGTACGAATCTAAGGCTCTAGGGCAAAGTTATTCCCATATATCCCCAAGATTAGGGGATGGTCCAAAAGAGAGCCTACCAATCAGAGTAGAGGCGGGAAAGGGTGGCTACACCCACTCCCCTTTGTGTGTTTCCCGCCTGGGCGAGGGGCAGGACGCCCCTGAACCGGTTCCAGGCGGTGTATGCAGAATTGGGGCTCTGCAGCTGCCTACGTGCAACTCTGAAAGGACATTTGGTGCACCCACCCTGTTCCAATCCACATATCCTGTCTGGGGAGGTGCTGGCACCTCCCTGCCACAGGAGCCCTATTGTCCAGATGGCGAGGCTGGGGTTTTCCCCAGCAACAGCCAGCCAGAGTCGTGTAGGTGGCGAACAGTAGCCATTTTGTGGTACATGTGCACTTTTAAATTGGTGTCCAAATTCTACCGCTTTTCCCATATCACCCTCCTAGCAAGGGGGAATCGTGCCCCCATGCCCATGGCTGGACTGGGGGTATGATTCCTTCATGTTTGACACCAAACACGATATGGTTCTGTGTAGCCATTCCTAAGTTACAGCGGTGACGCAATAACTTATAATGCGGTTAAGAGTATATGGTATGGCTACACTACAAACAACCCAGTAACGATTTTACGAAGGTTGCAGAGAGGTCCTACTCACGTAGGGGTCCCCCCTCACACATACCTCAGCACCCAGCCCTGTAGGATTACCAGGGCCTGCCATAGGGGTGACCTATGAGAGTATATGTGTTGTATGGTATGGGACATAGGGTACCTACATCCCTGTAAGGGGTGCTAGCACCACCTTACCCAGGCTACAGTAGTGGCCTGGTGGTGTCAGTTTGGGTGGCTGTCCCAGGGTGGCACAATAAGTGCTGCAGCCCTGGTAGGCCTACTGGGGGACCCATGCCCTGGGTACCTAGGGTACCATCTACAAGGGACTGGTAGGGCATGCCCAGCATCCAATTGGGTTTGTACCTAGAGTACTCACAACAGTTTTAGGGAGAAAGCAGATAGGCTGGGGTCCTGGATAGCAGGATCCCAGCCAGACTAGTCAAAAACCACTTAAATACCAGGCAAAAAGTTGGGGGCAACCATTAGTCAGATTCCACTCTCCTACATAACCCCCCCCCCCCAAACGAAAGGAGATAAGGCTAATCTTGTCCAGATAAGCCTTTATTTCCTGAGTGGCCATATAAGGAAGAACCTGTACTAACATGGTTGCTCCCTGTGTCATGGTCCACTTGGGAAATCCTACCCCAAGGGGTTCTAGAGTTTCTCCAAAGTCTAGGGAAATTACCTGTATTGGTTTTTGGGTCAGAGGTGGGCTGGTGGGGTGTCTGAGTCTGGAAGTGAGACCCTACTTGGGTTGGTCTCAACCTCCTCAGATCACTGGCCACTATGGAAGCCTTTCTGCCCATGACTGTGTCATATCTGGCCCTAAGGGTCAACCTCTGGCTGCCTACAGCTGGGGGTTGGATCCCTTTGGCTGGAATAGTGGAGGGCACTGGAAGGTTTGGGGCAGCTAGGCCCCAGGTTTCCCTGTGCTCAACTACATCCATTTGAGGGGTGCCTATACCTAGGGGTAAGGGGGATCCCTCAGTTTGTTGAGGAATTTTCACCTGGCTGAAACTACTCTGCTGGGTGTCCCTAATCTGTTGATGAGGGGGTTCCTCTGGGCAGGGGCCCAATAAGGGTCCACTGACCTCCCTGACCTCTGCAGCCCTGGGCTGACTGAGGCAGGGTAGAGAGGGGCAGGATACCTGCTCCAGACTGGGTACTACCTTGGAAGGATCCCCTGCCATCAGAGAGGTGGGCAGGTCAGGCCTGTCCACTTCTGGGGCAGTTACTTCACAAGGGGCAGGATCAGTTCCCTGAGAAACTTGACCCTTACCTGTAGTCTGGTGGGGGGAGGACTGTTCCTCTTCCCCTATGCTCTCTGTTTGGGTAGAGTGATCCATAGTTTCAGGCTTCACTCTTTCTATTTTCTCCTGGGGTGGAGGTGAGGCCCTCAGGGTCTCATCCACTTTCTCAGGGATTCCTACCATTTTCAAATGGGCCTTGTGGTCAACCTCAGCCCAGGCTGAGATTTCTAGATCATTCCCCAGTAGACAATCTACAGGCAAGTTTGGGGACACTGCCACTCTCTTGGGGCCAGTGACCCCTCCCCAGCTGAGATTTATCACTGCCATGGGATGATCTGTCCTGATTCCATCTATGTTGGTCACCTGGTAGCTAAACCCAGGTAAAAGCTGATCTAGGGGCACTAGCCTCTTGGTCACCATGGTGACACTGGCCCCTGTGTCCTTATAGGCCACAGCCTTCTGACCATTGATTATTGGTTCTTGTCTGTACCTGCCCAGAATACTGGGGCTCATGGCAAACCCCATGCCACCATCACAGACCATAGTTGCTAATGCAGGGGACCTGGCTAGGCCAGAGTCCACTGGTGTCCCCAAAGAGAACCCAACTAAGTTTTTGGGTGCACTCCCACCACCTGGGGGATTACTACTAGTAGCAACAGGAGGTGTTGGAGCTGGCTTTGGAGGAACATTCTCTTTATTTCCATTCTTTGGACAGCTGGAGTCAGTTTTCCAGTGGCCAGGTTTCTTACACACATGGCAATATGGTTTCTTGTTATTAGAGGAAGTATTTTGGGACCCACCCCCAGCACTGGGTTGTTGGGGCCCTTCAGAGGACTTTTCTTGTTTATCATCCCCACCTTTCTCTTCGGGCTTAGTGGAATCCTTCTTCTGGTCACCAACTTGGTTCTTAGGCCTAATCCTGGTTCTGACCCATTTGTCTGCCTTCTTTCCCAATTCTTGGGGAGAGGTCAGATCAGAGTCCACCAGGTGCTGGTGTAAAAGTTGGTTCTGACAATTATTAAGAATCTGCTCCCTCATAATGAGATTATACAATCCTTGATAATCATTAACTTTACTGCCATTTAACCAACCTTCCAGTGCCTTGGTTGCACAATCCACAAAGTCTACCCAATCTTGATTCTGTGCTTTCTGGGTGTCTCTGAACTTAAGTCTGTATTGATCAGTGGTTAAGCCAAACCCATCTATTAAAGCAGCTTTCAAGATATAATAATCATCAGCATCCTCTTCTCTTACAGAGAGGAGCTTGTCCCTACCTTTATCTGAAAAGGAGAGCCACAGGATTGCTGCCCACTGCTCTACAGGGACCCTCTGTACTCTACAGGCCCTTTCAAGAGCAGATATCCATTTGTGGATATCATCCCCATTCTGATAGGGGGGCACAATCTTGTGGAGGTTCCTATTGTCAGGGACTTTCTCTCTAACTCTAGGGGTTTCATTACTGCCACCAGGGATCTCTAGACCCCACTTTCTTGAAGCTTTCTGAAGCTCCAGGGTTTCCCTGTCCAATGCTAACTGTTCTCTTTTAAGCTCAAGCTTAGCCTGCTCAAATTTGATCAGTCTGCATTTCCTCTCATGAGAGGATTCTCTTCTCTGAGAAGAGGCAGAGGACCCTTTGGATCTCCTAGAATGGTTGGATCCCATTGAGGGAGATCTGTTCCTTCTTGGATCCACCACTCTCCTTTTAAGGGTGGAGGGAGTGCCTCTTGAGCCATCACCTCCATGCTGTGAGTGGTCTGTTTCTTCCAGGTCAGGATTTTCATCCTCCTCCTGTTCCTCATCAGAGTCCACTCTGGGAGTGTCCTCTTCTGAAGGATGCCCACCCACTCTGTCCGTCCCTCTGGACCCTATGGACTCCATAAAGTCTGCTATGAGCAGGATTTCCCTGAGACGTTTTGTGTTGGCACCTTTGTTTGTCTTCAGTTTTCTAAGGGTGCACATTTCCCTGAGCTCTGCAAAGGTGAAATTATCATACTTATCTACTGGGACCCTCTGGGGTCCTTCCATAGCCTTAGTGCCACCTGAAGACATGTTTAGTGTAGTGATGTATCTACCTACACTAAGTGTGGCCTACTGAACCCTCTCTTGAGTTGTAGT